>NC_133057.1:5581618-5583650 GCF_048771995.1 Taeniopygia guttata
GGTTAGGGTTAGGGTTAGGGTTAGGGTTAGGGTTAGGGTTAGGGTTAGGGTTAGGGTTAGGGTTAGGGTTAGGGTTAGGGTTAGGGTTAGGGTTAGGGTTAGGGTTAGGGTTAGGGTTAGGGTTAGGGTTAGGGTTAGGGTTAGGGTTAGGGTTAGGGTTAGGGTTAGGGTTAGGGTTAGGGTTAGGGTTAGGGTTAGGGTTAGGGTTAGGGTTAGGGTTAGGGTTAGGGTTAGGGTTAGGGTTAGGGTTAGGGTTAGGGTTAGGGTTAGGGTTAGGGTTAGGGTTAGGGTTAGGGTTAGGGTTAGGGTTAGGGTTAGGGTTAGGGTTAGGGTTAGGGTTAGGGTTAGGGTTAGGGTTAGGGTTAGGGTTAGGGTTAGGGTTAGGGTTAGGGTTAGGGTTAGGGTTAGGGTTAGGGTTAGGGTTAGGGTTAGGGTTAGGGTTAGGGTTGGTTAGGGTTAGGGTTAGGGTTAGGGTTAGGGTTAGGGTTAGGGTTAGGGTTAGGGTTAGGGTTAGGGTTAGGGTTAGGGTTAGGGTTAGGGTTAGGGTTAGGGTTAGGGTTAGGGTTAGGGTTAGGGTTAGGGTTAGGGTTAGGGTTAGGGTTAGGGTTAGGGTTAGGGTTAGGGTTAGGGTTAGGGTTAGGGTTAGGGTTAGGGTTAGGGTTAGGGTTAGGGTTAGGGTTAGGGTTAGGGTTAGGGTTAGGGTTAGGGTTAGGGTTAGGGTTAGGGTTAGGGTTAGGGTTAGGGTTAGGGTTAGGGTTAGGGTTAGGGTTAGGGTTAGGGTTAGGGTTAGGGTTAGGGTTAGGGTTAGGGTTAGGGTTAGGGTTAGGGTTAGGGTTAGGGTTAGGGTTAGGGTTAGGGTTAGGGTTAGGGTTAGGGTTAGGGTTAGGGTTAGGGTTAGGGTTAGGGTTAGGGTTAGGGTTAGGGTTAGGGTTAGGGTTAGGGTTAGGGTTAGGGTTAGGGTTAGGGTTAGGGTTAGGGTTAGGGTTAGGGTTAGGGTTAGGGTTAGGGTTAGGGTTAGGGTTAGGGTTAGGGTTAGGGTTAGGGTTAGGGTTAGGGTTAGGGTTAGGGTTAGGGTTAGGGTTAGGGTTAGGGTTAGGGTTAGGGTTAGGGTTAGGGTTAGGGTTAGGGTTAGGGTTAGGGTTAGGGTTAGGGTTAGGGTTAGGGTTAGGGTTAGGGTTAGGGTTAGGGTTAGGGTTAGGGTTAGGGTTAGGGTTAGGGGTTAGGGTTAGGGTTAGGGTTAGGGTTAGGGTTAGGTTAGGGTTAGGGTTAGGGTTAGGGTTAGGGTTAGGGTTAGGGTTAGGGTTAGGGTTAGGGTTAGGGTTAGGGTTAGGGTTAGGGTTAGGGTTAGGGTTAGGGTTAGGGTTAGGGTTAGGGTTAGGGTTAGGGTTAGGGTTAGGGTTAGGGTTAGGGTTAGGGTTAGGGTTAGGGTTAGGGTTAGGGTTAGGGTTAGGGTTAGGGTTAGGGTTAGGGTTAGGGTTAGGGTTAGGGTTAGGGTTAGGGTTAGGGTTAGGGTTAGGGTTAGGGTTAGGGTTAGGGTTAGGGTTAGGGTTAGGGTTAGGGTTAGGGTTAGGGTTAGGGTTAGGGTTAGGGTTAGGGTTAGGGTTAGGGTTAGGGTTAGGGTTAGGGTTAGGGTTAGGGTTAGGGTTAGGGTTAGGGTTAGGGTTAGGGTTAGGGTTAGGGTTAGGGTTAGGGTTAGGGTTAGGGTTAGGGTTAGGGTTAGGGTTAGGGTTAGGGTTAGGGTTAGGGTTAGGGTTAGGGTTAGGGTTAGGGTTAGGGTTAGGGTTAGGGTTAGGGTTAGGGTTAGGGTTAGGGTTAGGGTTAGGTTAGGGTTAGGGTTAGGGTTAGGGTTAGGGTTAGGGTTAGGGTTAGGGTTAGGGTTAGGGTTAGGGTTAGGGTTAGGGTTAGGGTTAGGGTTAGGGTTAGGGTTAGGGTTAGGGTTAGGGTTAGGGTTAGGGTTAGGGTTAGGGTTAGGGTTAGGGTTAGGGTTAGGGTTAGGGTTAGGGTTAGGGTTAGGGTTAGGGTTAGGGTTAGT
>NC_133058.1:4225000-4227500 GCF_048771995.1 Taeniopygia guttata
GGTTAGGGTTAGGGTTAGGGTTAGGGTTAGGGTTAGGGTTAGGGTTAGGGTTAGGGTTAGGGTTAGGGTTAGGGTTAGGGTTAGGGTTAGGGTTAGGGTTAGGGTTAGGGTTAGGGTTAGGGTTAGGGTTAGGGTTAGGGTTAGGGTTAGGGTTAGGGTTAGGGTTAGGGTTAGGGTTAGGGTTAGGGTTAGGGTTAGGGTTAGGGTTAGGGTTAGGGTTAGGGTTAGGGTTAGGGTTAGGGTTAGGGTTAGGGTTAGGGTTAGGGTTAGGGTTAGGGTTAGGGTTAGGGTTAGGGTTAGGGTTAGGGTTAGGGTTAGGGTTAGGGTTAGGGTTAGGGTTAGGGTTAGGGTTAGGGTTAGGGTTAGGGTTAGGGTTAGGGTTAGGGTTAGGGTTAGGGTTAGGGTTAGGGTTAGGGTTAGGGTTAGGGTTAGGGTTAGGGTTAGGGTTAGGGTTAGGGTTAGGGTTAGGGTTAGGGTTAGGGTTAGGGTTAGGGTTAGGGTTAGGGTTAGGGTTAGGGTTAGGGTTAGGGTTAGGGTTAGGGTTAGGGTTAGGGTTAGGGTTAGGGTTAGGGTTTAGGGTTAGGGTTAGGGTTAGGGTTAGGGTTTGGGTTAGGGTTAGGGTTAGGGTTAGGGTTAGGGTTAGGGTTAGGGTTAGGGTTAGGGTTAGGGTTAGGGTTAGGGTTAGGGTTAGGGTTAGGGTTAGGGTTAGGGTTAGGGTTAGGGTTAGGGTTAGGGTTAGGGTTAGGGTTAGGGTTAGGGTTAGGGTTAGGGTTAGGGTTAGGGTTAGGGTTAGGGTTAGGGTTAGGGTTAGGGTTAGGGTTAGGGTTAGGGTTAGGGTTAGGGTTAGGGTTAGGGTTAGGGTTAGGGTTAGGGTTAGGGTTAGGGTTAGGGTTAGGGTTAGGGTTAGGGTTAGGGTTAGGGTTAGGGTTAGGGTTAGGGTTAGGGTTAGGGTTAGGGTTAGGGTTAGGGTTAGGGTTAGGGTTAGGGTTAGGGTTAGGGTTAGGGTTAGGGTTAGGGTTAGGGTTAGGGTTAGGGTTAGGGTTAGGGTTAGGGTTAGGGTTAGGGTTAGGGTTAGGGTTAGGGTTAGGGTTAGGGTTAGGGTTAGGGTTAGGGTTAGGGTTAGGGTTAGGGTTAGGGTTAGGGTTAGGGTTAGGGTTAGGGTTAGGGTTAGGGTTAGGGTTAGGGTTAGGGTTAGGGTTAGGGTTAGGGTTAGGGTTAGGGTTAGGGTTAGGGTTAGGGTTAGGGTTAGGGTTAGGGTTAGGGTTAGGGTTAGGGTTAGGGTTAGGGTTAGGGTTAGGGTTAGGGTTAGGGTTAGGGTTAGGGTTAGGGTTAGGGTTAGGGTTAGGGTTAGGGTTAGGGTTAGGGTTAGGGTTAGGGTTAGGGTTAGGGTTAGGGTTAGGGTTAGGGTTAGGGTTAGGGTTAGGGTTAGGGTTAGGGTTAGGGTTAGGGTTAGGGTTAGGGTTAGGGTTAGGGTTAGGGTTAGGGTTAGGGTTAGGGTTAGGGTTAGGGTTAGGGTTAGGGTTAGGGTTAGGGTTAGGGTTAGGGTTAGGGTTAGGGTTAGGGTTAGGGTTAGGGTTAGGGTTAGGGTTAGGGTTAGGGTTAGGGTTAGGGTTAGGGTTAGGGTTAGGGTTAGGGTTAGGGTTAGGGTTAGGGTTAGGGTTAGGGTTAGGGTTAGGGTTAGGGTTAGGGTTAGGGTTAGGGTTAGGGTTAGGGTTAGGGTTAGGGTTAGGGTTAGGGTTAGGGTTAGGGTTAGGGTTAGGGTTAGGGTTAGGGTTAGGGTTAGGGTTAGGGTTAGGGTTAGGGTTTAGGGTTAGGGTTAGGGTTAGGGTTAGGGTTAGGGTTAGGGTTAGGGTTAGGGTTAGGGTTAGGGTTAGGGTTAGGGTTAGGGTTAGGGTTAGGGTTAGGGTTAGGGTTAGGGTTAGGGTTAGGGTTAGGGTTAGGGTTAGGGTTTGGGTTAGGGTTAGGGTTAGGGTTAGGGTTAGGGTTAGGGTTAGGGTTAGGGTTAGGGTTAGGGTTAGGGTTAGGGTTAGGGTTAGGGTTAGGGTTAGGGTTAGGGTTAGGGTTAGGGTTAGGGTTAGGGTTAGGGTTAGGGTTAGGGTTAGGGTTAGGGTTAGGGTTAGGGTTAGGGTTAGGGTTAGGGTTAGGGTTAGGGTTAGGGTTAGGGTTAGGGTTAGGGTTAGGGTTAGGGTTAGGGTTAGGGTTAGGGTTAGGGTTAGGGTTAGGGTTAGGGTTAGGGTTAGGGTTAGGGTTAGGGTTAGGGTTAGGGTTAGGGTTAGGGTTAGGGTTAGGGTTAGGGTTAGGGTTAGGGTTAGGGTTAGGGTTAGGGTTAGGGTTAGGGTTAGGGTTAGGGTTAGGGTTAGGGTTAGGGTTAGGGTTAGGGTTAGGGTTAGGGTTAGGGTTAGGGTTAGGGTTAGGGTTAGGGTTAGGGTTAGGGTTAGGGTTAGGGTTAGGGTTAGGGTTAGGGTTAGGGTTAGGGTTAGGGTTAGGGTTAGGGTTAGGG
>NC_133058.1:4230000-4232500 GCF_048771995.1 Taeniopygia guttata
TAGGGTTAGGGTTAGGGTTAGGGTTAGGGTTAGGGTTAGGGTTAGGGTTAGGGTTAGGGTTAGGGTTAGGGTTAGGGTTAGGGTTAGGGTTAGGGTTAGGGTTAGGGTTAGGGTTAGGGTTAGGGTTAGGGTTAGGGTTAGGGTTAGGGTTAGGGTTAGGGTTAGGGTTAGGGTTAGGGTTAGGGTTAGGGTTAGGGTTAGGGTTAGGGTTAGGGTTAGGGTTAGGGTTAGGGTTAGGGTTAGGGTTAGGGTTAGGGTTAGGGTTAGGGTTAGGGTTAGGGTTAGGGTTAGGGTTAGGGTTAGGGTTAGGGTTAGGGTTAGGGTTAGGGTTAGGGTTAGGGTTAGGGTTAGGGTTAGGGTTAGGGTTAGGGTTAGGGTTAGGGTTAGGGTTAGGGTTAGGGTTAGGGTTAGGGTTAGGGTTAGGGTTAGGGTTAGGGTTAGGGTTAGGGTTAGGGTTAGGGTTAGGGTTAGGGTTAGGGTTAGGGTTAGGGTTAGGGTTAGGGTTAGGGTTAGGGTTAGGGTTAGGGTTAGGGTTAGGGTTAGGGTTAGGGTTAGGGTTAGGGTTAGGGTTAGGGTTAGGGTTAGGGTTAGGGTTAGGGTTAGGGTTAGGGTTAGGGTTAGGGTTAGGGTTAGGGTTAGGGTTAGGGTTAGGGTTAGGGTTAGGGTTAGGGTTAGGGTTAGGGTTAGGGTTAGGGTTAGGGTTAGGGTTAGGGTTAGGGTTAGGGTTAGGGTTAGGGTTAGGGTTAGGGTTAGGGTTAGGGTTAGGGTTAGGGTTAGGGTTAGGGTTAGGGTTAGGGTTAGGGTTAGGGTTAGGGTTAGGGTTAGGGTTAGGGTTAGGGTTAGGGTTAGGGTTAGGGTTAGGGTTAGGGTTAGGGTTAGGGTTAGGGTTAGGGTTAGGGTTAGGGTTAGGGTTAGGGTTAGGGTTAGGGTTAGGGTTAGGGTTAGGGTTAGGGTTAGGGTTAGGGTTAGGGTTAGGGTTAGGGTTAGGGTTAGGGTTAGGGTTAGGGTTAGGGTTAGGGTTAGGGTTAGGGTTAGGGTTAGGGTTAGGGTTAGGGTTAGGGTTAGGGTTAGGGTTAGGGTTAGGGTTAGGGTTAGGGTTAGGGTTAGGGTTAGGGTTAGGGTTAGGGTTAGGGTTAGGGTTAGGGTTAGGGTTAGGGTTAGGGTTAGGGTTAGGGTTAGGGTTAGGGTTAGGGTTAGGGTTAGGGTTAGGGTTAGGGTTAGGGTTAGGGTTAGGGTTAGGGTTAGGGTTAGGGTTAGGGTTAGGGTTAGGGTTAGGGTTAGGGTTAGGGTTAGGGTTAGGGTTAGGGTTAGGGTTAGGGTTAGGGTTAGGGTTAGGGTTAGGGTTAGGGTTAGGGTTAGGGTTAGGGTTAGGGTTAGGGTTAGGGTTAGGGTTAGGGTTAGGGTTAGGGTTAGGGTTAGGGTTAGGGTTAGGGTTAGGGTTAGGGTTAGGGTTAGGGTTAGGGTTAGGGTTAGGGTTAGGGTTAGGGTTAGGGTTAGGGTTAGGGTTAGGGTTAGGGTTAGGGTTAGGGTTAGGGTTAGGGTTAGGGTTAGGGTTAGGGTTAGGGTTAGGGTTAGGGTTAGGGTTAGGGTTAGGGTTAGGGTTAGGGTTAGGGTTAGGGTTAGGGTTAGGGTTAGGGTTAGGGTTAGGGTTAGGGTTAGGGTTAGGGTTAGGGTTAGGGTTAGGGTTAGGGTTAGGGTTAGGGTTAGGGTTAGGGTTAGGGTTAGGGTTAGGGTTAGGGTTAGGGTTAGGGTTAGGGTTAGGGTTAGGGTTAGGGTTAGGGTTAGGGTTAGGGTTAGGGTTAGGGTTAGGGTTAGGGTTAGGGTTAGGGTTAGGGTTAGGGTTAGGGTTAGGGTTAGGGTTAGGGTTAGGGTTAGGGTTAGGGTTAGGGTTAGGGTTAGGGTTAGGGTTAGGGTTAGGGTTAGGGTTAGGGTTAGGGTTAGGGTTAGGGTTAGGGTTAGGGTTAGGGTTAGGGTTAGGGTTAGGGTTAGGGTTAGGGTTAGGGTTAGGGTTAGGGTTAGGGTTAGGGTTAGGGTTAGGGTTAGGGTTAGGGTTAGGGTTAGGGTTAGGGTTAGGGTTAGGGTTAGGGTTAGGGTTAGGGTTAGGGTTAGGGTTAGGGTTAGGGTTAGGGTTAGGGTTAGGGTTAGGGTTAGGGTTAGGGTTAGGGTTAGGGTTAGGGTTAGGGTTAGGGTTAGGGTTAGGGTTAGGGTTAGGGTTAGGGTTAGGGTTAGGGTTAGGGTTAGGGTTAGGGTTAGGGTTAGGGTTAGGGTTAGGGTTAGGGTTAGGGTTAGGGTTAGGGTTAGGGTTAGGGTTAGGGTTAGGGTTAGGGTTAGGGTTAGGGTTAGGGTTAGGGTTAGGGTTAGGGTTAGGGTTAGGGTTAGGGTTAGGGTTAGGGTTAGGGTTAGGGTTAGGGTTTGGGTTAGGGTTAGGGTTAGGGTTAGGGTTTGGGTTTGGGTTAGGGTTTGGGTTAGGGTTAGGGTTAGGGTTAGGGTTAGGGTTAGG
>NC_133058.1:4245000-4246341 GCF_048771995.1 Taeniopygia guttata
TAGGGTTAGGGTTAGGGTTAGGGTTAGGGTTAGGGTTAGGGTTAGGGTTAGGGTTAGGGTTAGGGTTAGGGTTAGGGTTAGGGTTAGGGTTAGGGTTAGGGTTAGGGTTAGGGTTAGGGTTAGGGTTAGGGTTAGGGTTAGGGTTAGGGTTAGGGTTAGGGTTAGGGTTAGGGTTAGGGTTAGGGTTAGGGTTAGGGTTAGGGTTAGGGTTAGGGTTAGGGTTAGGGTTAGGGTTAGGGTTAGGGTTAGGGTTAGGGTTAGGGTTAGGGTTAGGGTTAGGGTTAGGGTTAGGGTTAGGGTTAGGGTTAGGGTTAGGGTTAGGGTTAGGGTTAGGGTTAGGGTTAGGGTTAGGGTTAGGGTTAGGGTTAGGGTTAGGGTTAGGGTTAGGGTTAGGGTTAGGGTTAGGGTTAGGGTTAGGGTTAGGGTTAGGGTTAGGGTTAGGGTTAGGGTTAGGGTTAGGGTTAGGGTTAGGGTTAGGGTTAGGGTTAGGGTTAGGGTTAGGGTTAGGGTTAGGGTTAGGGTTAGGGTTAGGGTTAGGGTTAGGGTTAGGGTTAGGGTTAGGGTTAGGGTTAGGGTTAGGGTTAGGGTTAGGGTTAGGGTTAGGGTTAGGGTTAGGGTTAGGGTTAGGGTTAGGGTTAGGGTTAGGGTTAGGGTTAGGGTTAGGGTTAGGGTTAGGGTTAGGGTTAGGGTTAGGGTTAGGGTTAGGGTTAGGGTTAGGGTTAGGGTTAGGGTTAGGGTTAGGGTTAGGGTTAGGGTTAGGGTTAGGGTTAGGGTTAGGGTTAGGGTTAGGGTTAGGGTTAGGGTTAGGGTTAGGGTTAGGGTTAGGGTTAGGGTTAGGGTTAGGGTTAGGGTTAGGGTTAGGGTTAGGGTTAGGGTTAGGGTTAGGGTTAGGGTTAGGGTTAGGGTTAGGGTTAGGGTTAGGGTTAGGGTTAGGGTTAGGGTTAGGGTTAGGGTTAGGGTTAGGGTTAGGGTTAGGGTTAGGGTTAGGGTTAGGGTTAGGGTTAGGGTTAGGGTTAGGGTTAGGGTTAGGGTTAGGGTTAGGGTTAGGGTTAGGGTTAGGGTTAGGGTTAGGGTTAGGGTTAGGGTTAGGGTTAGGGTTAGGGTTAGGGTTAGGGTTAGGGTTAGGGTTAGGGTTAGGGTTAGGGTTAGGGTTAGGGTTAGGGTTAGGGTTAGGGTTAGGGTTAGGGTTAGGGTTAGGGTTAGGGTTAGGGTTAGGGTTAGGGTTAGGGTTAGGGTTAGGGTTAGGGTTAGGGTTAGGGTTAGGGTTAGGGTTAGGGTTAGGGTTAGGGTTAGGGTTAGGGTTAGGGTTAAAAAAAAAGTTAGGGTTAGGGTTAGGGTAGG
>NC_133059.1:0-2500 GCF_048771995.1 Taeniopygia guttata
CTAACCCTAACCCTAACCCTAACCCTATTTTTAACCCTAACCCTAACCCTAACCCTAACCCTAACCCTAACCCTAACCCTAACCCTAACCCTAACCCTAACCCTAACCCTAACCCTAACCCTAACCCTAACCCTAACCCTAACCCTAACCCTAACCCTAACCCTAACCCTAACCCTAACCCTAACCCTAACCCTAACCCTAACCCTAACCCTAACCCTAACCCTAACCCTAACCCTAACCCTAACCCTAACCCTAACCCTAACCCTAACCCTAACCCTAACCCTAACCCTAACCCTAACCCTAACCCTAACCCTAACCCTAACCCTAACCCTAACCCTAACCCTAACCCTAACCCTAACCCTAACCCTAACCCTAACCCTAACCCTAACCCTAACCCTAACCCTAACCCTAACCCTAACCCTAACCCTAACCCTAACCCTAACCCTAACCCTAACCCTAACCCTAACCCTAACCCTAACCCTAACCCTAACCCTAACCCTAACCCTAACCCTAACCCTAACCCTAACCCTAACCCTAACCCTAACCCTAACCCTAACCCTAACCCTAACCCTAACCCTAACCCTAACCCTAACCCTAACCCTAACCCTAACCCTAACCCTAACCCTAACCCTAACCCTAACCCTAACCCTAACCCTAACCCTAACCCTAACCCTAACCCTAACCCTAACCCTAACCCTAACCCTAACCCTAACCCTAACCCTAACCCTAACCCTAACCCTAACCCTAACCCTAACCCTAACCCTAACCCTAACCCTAACCCTAACCCTAACCCTAACCCTAACCCTAACCCTAACCCTAACCCTAACCCTAACCCTAACCCTAACCCTAACCCTAACCCTAACCCTAACCCTAACCCTAACCCTAACCCTAACCCTAACCCTAACCCTAACCCTAACCCTAACCCTAACCCTAACCCTAACCCTAACCCTAACCCTAACCCTAACCCTAACCCTAACCCTAACCCTAACCCTAACCCTAACCCTAACCCTAACCCTAACCCTAACCCTAACCCTAACCCTAACCCTAACCCTAACCCTAACCCTAACCCTAACCCTAACCCTAACCCTAACCCTAACCCTAACCCTAACCCTAACCCTAACCCTAACCCTAACCCTAACCCTAACCCTAACCCTAACCCTAACCCTAACCCTAACCCTAACCCTAACCCTAACCCTAACCCTAACCCTAACCCTAACCCTAACCCTAACCCTAACCCTAACCCTAACCCTAACCCTAACCCTAACCCTAACCCTAACCCTAACCCTAACCCTAACCCTAACCCTAACCCTAACCCTAACCCTAACCCTAACCCTAACCCTAACCCTAACCCTAACCCTAACCCTAACCCTAACCCTAACCCTAACCCTAACCCTAACCCTAACCCTAACCCTAACCCTAACCCTAACCCTAACCCTAACCCTAACCCTAACCCTAACCCTAACCCTAACCCTAACCCTAACCCTAACCCTAACCCTAACCCTAACCCTAACCCTAACCCTAACCCTAACCCTAACCCTAACCCTAACCCTAACCCTAACCCTAACCCTAACCCTAACCCTAACCCTAACCCTAACCCTAACCCTAACCCTAACCCTAACCCTAACCCTAACCCTAACCCTAACCCTAACCCTAACCCTAACCCTAACCCTAACCCTAACCCTAACCCTAACCCTAACCCTAACCCTAACCCTAACCCTAACCCTAACCCTAACCCTAACCCTAACCCTAACCCTAACCCTAACCCTAACCCTAACCCTAACCCTAACCCTAACCCTAACCCTAACCCTAACCCTAACCCTAACCCTAACCCTAACCCTAACCCTAACCCTAACCCTAACCCTAACCCTAACCCTAACCCTAACCCTAACCCTAACCCTAACCCTAACCCTAACCCAAACCCTAACCCTAACCCTAACCCTAACCCTAACCCTAACCCTAACCCTAACCCTAACCCTAACCCTAACCCTAACCCTAACCCTAACCCTAACCCTAACCCTAACCCTAACCCTAACCCTAACCCTAACCCTAACCCTAACCCTAACCCTAACCCTAACCCTAACCCTAACCCTAACCCTAACCCTAACCCTAACCCTAACCCTAACCCTAACCCTAACCCTAACCCTAACCCTAACCCTAACCCTAACCCTAACCCTAACCCTAACCCTAACCCTAACCCTAACCCTAACCCTAACCCTAACCCTAACCCTAACCCTAACCCTAACCCTAACCCTAACCCTAACCCTAACCCTAACCCTAACCCTAACCCTAACCCTAACCCTAACCCTAACCCTAACCCTAACCCTAACCCTAACCCTAACCCTAACCCTAACCCTAACCCTAACCCTAACCCTAACCCTAACCCTAACCCTAACCCTAACCCTAACCCTAACCCTAACCCTAACCCTAACCCTAACCCTAACCCTAACCCTAACCCTAACCCTAACCCTAACCCTAACCCTAACCCTAACCCTAACCCTAA
>NC_133059.1:7500-12500 GCF_048771995.1 Taeniopygia guttata
CCCTAACCCTAACCCTAACCCTAACCCTAACCCTAACCCTAACCCTAACCCTAACCCTAACCCTAACCCTAAACCCTAACCCTAACCCTAACCCTAACCCTAACCCTAACCCTAACCCTAACCCTAACCCTAACCCTAACCCTAACCCTAACCCTAACCCTAACCCTAACCCTAACCCTAACCCTAACCCTAACCCTAACCCTAAACCCTAACCCTAACCCTAACCCTAACCCTAACCCTAACCCTAACCCTAACCCTAACCCTAACCCTAACCTAACCCTAACCCTAACCCTAACCCTAACCCTAACCCTAACCCTAACCCTAACCCTAACCCTAACCCTAACCCTAACCCTAACCCTAACCCTAACCCTAACCCTAACCCTAACCCTAACCCTAACCCTAACCCTAACCCTAACCCTAACCCTAACCCTAACCCTAACCCTAACCCAAACCCTAACCCTAACCCTAACCCTAACCCTAACCCTAACCCTAACCCTAACCCTAACCCTAACCCTAACCCTAACCCTAAACCCTAACCCTAACCCTAACCCTAACCCTAACCCTAACCCTAACCCTAACCCTAACCCTAACCCTAACCCTAACCCTAACCCTAACCCTAACCCTAACCCTAACCCTAACCCTAACCCTAACCCTAACCCTAACCCTAACCCTAACCCTAACCCTAACCCTAACCCTAACCCTAACCCTAACCCTAACCCTAACCCTAACCCTAACCCTAACCCTAACCCTAACCCAAACCCTAACCCTAACCCTAACCCTAACCCTAACCCTAACCCTAACCCTAACCCTAACCCTAACCCTAACCCTAACCCTAACCCTAACCCTAACCCTAACCCTAACCCTAACCCTAACCCTAACCCTAACCCTAACCCTAACCCTAACCCTAACCCTAACCCTAACCCTAACCCTAACCCTAACCCTAACCCTAACCCTAACCCTAACCCTAACCCTAACCCTAACCCTAACCCTAACCCTAACCCTAACCCTAACCCTAACCCTAACCCTAACCCTAACCCTAACCCTAACCCTAACCCTAACCCTAACCCTAACCCTAACCCTAACCCTAACCCTAACCCTAACCCTAACCCTAACCCTAACCCTAACCCTAACCCTAACCCTAACCCTAACCCTAACCCTAACCCTAACCCTAACCCTAACCCTAACCCTAACCCTAACCCTAACCCTAACCCTAACCCTAACCCTAACCCTAACCCTAACCCTAACCCTAACCCTAACCCTAACCCTAACCCTAACCCTAACCCTAACCCTAACCCTAACCCTAACCCTAACCCTAACCCTAACCCTAACCCTAACCCTAACCCTAACCCTAACCCTAACCCTAACCCTAACCCTAACCCTAACCCTAACCCTAACCCTAACCCTAACCCTAACCCTAACCCTAACCCTAACCCTAACCCTAACCCTAACCCTAACCCTAACCCTAACCCTAACCCTAACCCTAACCCTAACCCTAACCCTAACCCTAACCCTAACCCTAACCCTAACCCTAACCCTAACCCTAACCCTAACCCTAACCCTAACCCTAACCCTAACCCTAACCCTAACCCTAACCCTAACCCTAACCCTAACCCTAACCCTAACCCTAACCCTAACCCTAACCCTAACCCTAACCCTAACCCTAACCCTAACCCTAACCCTAACCCTAACCCTAACCCTAACCCTAACCCTAACCCTAACCCTAACCCTAACCCTAACCCTAACCCTAACCCTAACCCTAACCCTAACCCTAACCCTAACCCTAACCCTAACCCTAACCCTAACCCTAACCCTAACCCTAACCCTAACCCTAACCCTAACCCTAACCCTAACCCTAACCCTAACCCTAACCCTAACCCTAACCCTAACCCTAACCCTAACCCTAACCCTAACCCTAACCCTAACCCTAACCCTAACCCTAACCCTAACCCTAACCCTAACCCTAACCCTAACCCTAACCCTAACCCTAACCCTAACCCTAACCCTAACCCTAACCCTAACCCTAACCCTAACCCTAACCCTAACCCTAACCCTAACCCTAACCCTAACCCTAACCCTAACCCTAACCCTAACCCTAACCCTAACCCTAACCCTAACCCTAACCCTAACCCTAACCCTAACCCTAACCCTAACCCTAACCCTAACCCTAACCCTAACCCTAACCCTAACCCTAACCCTAACCCTAACCCTAACCCTAACCCTAACCCTAACCCTAACCCTAACCCTAACCCTAACCCTAACCCTAACCCTAACCCTAACCCTAACCCTAACCCTAACCCTAACCCTAACCCTAACCCTAACCCTAACCCTAACCCTAACCCTAACCCTAACCCTAACCCTAACCCTAACCCTAACCCTAACCCTAACCCTAACCCTAACCCTAACCCTAACCCTAACCCTAACCCTAACCCTAACCCTAACCCTAACCCTAACCCTAACCCTAACCCTAACCCTAACCCTAACCCTAACCCTAACCCTAACCCTAACCCTAACCCTAACCCTAACCCTAACCCTAACCCTAACCCTAACCCTAACCCTAACCCTAACCCTAACCCTAACCCTAACCCTAACCCTAACCCTAACCCTAACCCTAACCCTAACCCTAACCCTAACCCTAACCCTAACCCTAACCCTAACCCTAACCCTAACCCTAACCCTAACCCTAACCCTAACCCTAACCCTAACCCTAACCCTAACCCTAACCCTAACCCTAACCCTAACCCTAACCCTAACCCTAACCCTAACCCTAACCCTAACCCTAACCCTAACCCTAACCCTAACCCTAACCCTAACCCTAACCCTAACCCTAACCCTAACCCTAACCCTAACCCTAACCCTAACCCTAACCCTAACCCTAACCCTAACCCTAACCCTAACCCTAACCCTAACCCTAACCCTAACCCTAACCCTAACCCTAACCCTAACCCTAACCCTAACCCTAACCCTAACCCTAACCCTAACCCTAACCCTAACCCTAACCCTAACCCTAACCCTAACCCTAACCCTAACCCTAACCCTAACCCTAACCCTAACCCTAACCCTAACCCTAACCCTAACCCTAACCCTAACCCTAACCCTAACCCTAACCCTAACCCTAACCCTAACCCTAACCCTAACCCTAACCCTAACCCTAACCCTAACCCTAACCCTAACCCTAACCCTAACCCTAACCCTAACCCTAACCCTAACCCTAACCCTAACCCTAACCCTAACCCTAACCCTAACCCTAACCCTAACCCTAACCCTAACCCTAACCCTAACCCTAACCCTAACCCTAACCCTAACCCTAACCCTAACCCTAACCCTAACCCTAACCCTAACCCTAACCCTAACCCTAACCCTAACCCTAACCCTAACCCTAACCCTAACCCTAACCCTAACCCTAACCCTAACCCTAACCCTAACCCTAACCCTAACCCTAACCCTAACCCTAACCCTAACCCTAACCCTAACCCTAACCCTAACCCTAACCCTAACCCTAACCCTAACCCTAACCCTAACCCTAACCCTAACCCTAACCCTAACCCTAACCCTAACCCTAACCCTAACCCTAACCCTAACCCTAACCCTAACCCTAACCCTAACCCTAACCCTAACCCTAACCCTAACCCTAACCCTAACCCTAACCCTAACCCTAACCCTAACCCTAACCCTAACCCTAACCCTAACCCTAACCCTAACCCTAACCCTAACCCTAACCCTAACCCTAACCCTAACCCTAACCCTAACCCTAACCCTAACCCTAACCCTAACCCTAACCCTAACCCTAACCCTAACCCTAACCCTAACCCTAACCCTAACCCTAACCCTAACCCTAACCCTAACCCTAACCCTAACCCTAACCCTAACCCTAACCCTAACCCTAACCCTAACCCTAACCCTAACCCTAACCCTAACCCTAACCCTAACCCTAACCCTAACCCTAACCCTAACCCTAACCCTAACCCTAACCCTAACCCTAACCCTAACCCTAACCCTAACCCTAACCCTAACCCTAACCCTAACCCTAACCCTAACCCTAACCCTAACCCTAACCCTAACCCTAACCCTAACCCTAACCCTAACCCTAACCCTAACCCTAACCCTAACCCTAACCCTAACCCTAACCCTAACCCTAACCCTAACCCTAACCCTAACCCTAACCCTAACCCTAACCCTAACCCTAACCCTAACCCTAACCCTAACCCTAACCCTAACCCTAACCCTAACCCTAACCCTAACCCTAACCCTAACCCTAACCCTAACCCTAACCCTAACCCTAACCCTAACCCTAACCCTAACCCTAACCCTAACCCTAACCCTAACCCTAACCCTAACCCTAACCCTAACCCTAACCCTAACCCTAACCCTAACCCTAACCCTAACCCTAACCCTAACCCTAACCCTAACCCTAACCCTAACCCTAACCCTAACCCTAACCCTAACCCTAACCCTAACCCTAACCCTAACCCTAACCCTAACCCTAACCCTAACCCTAACCCTAACCCTAACCCTAACCCTAACCCTAACCCTAACCCTAACCCTAACCCTAACCCTAACCCTAACCCTAACCCTAACCCTAACCCTAACCCTAACCCTAACCCTAACCCTAACCCTAACCCTAACCCTAACCCTAACCCTAACCCTAACCCTAACCCTAACCCTAACCCTAACCCTAACCCTAACCCTAACCCTAACCCTAACCCTAACCCTAACCCTAACCCTAACCCTAACCCTAACCCTAACCCTAACCCTAACCCTAACCCTAACCCTAACCCTAACCCTAACCCTAACCCTAACCCTAACCCTAACCCTAACCCTAACCCTAACCCTAACCCTAACCCTAACCCTAACCCTAACCCTAACCCTAACCCTAACCCTAACCCTAACCCTAACCCTAACCCTAACCCTAACCCTAACCCTAACCCTAACCCTAACCCTAACCCTAACCCTAACCCTAACCCTAACCCTAACCCTAACCCTAACCCTAACCCTAACCCTAA